>NC_139838.1:16445825-16473325 GCF_963691815.1 Echiichthys vipera | reverse complement strand
ACCACTGCTGAGAATCAATCCAATCCATTAGTTTAACTGAATGGACCTACACTATAAGTTTTAGGTCACTGAACAAAAATGATAAATGCTTCCTGTAGGCACTGGATGCATTACCCATACACAGTGGGATTTTGTTCTGACGCTACCCCGTTTTAGCCTAGAAGCAACATCTGATATCTCTATCATATACATGAAACTAGTGCAAAGCCGTCTGGTAATCCAATATTAAAGCTGCTGTGATCATTATTTTTATTTTAACAATGTATGAAATGACTACATGTAATGTGAGTGTGAAGTGTATAGTGATGAACCCACAGAGAATTATCACCAAGTGTGGAGTTTCCCTTCAGCACTACAGAGCTTTTTAGCATCTTTCAGCGCGCTTTTTTTGGCCTGCAACTTTAGTGTTTTGGTTCACTCTCGCTGCTCCTCATCAATGTTGTTTCCAGCTGCAGGAGGCAGCTGTTTTCAGTGAAAAATCTCTAATATACTATCAGTCCAGCACCACATGTCAGGCAGACAAGACTAGCGGCTAGCTAGTGAACATAGTGGAGTATGTCTTAACAAATGCTTATGCTGCTCTGTTGCTCTGCTGCACTTGTATATAAGCAAATGTTTGCTAGTAAGTGTGCTATATCATATTTGTATGGTGTTCATGTTTGAAGAGGTTTTGTTTAATGTAATGGAATCATCCTTTTTTATTATTTGACATAGAATTGCAGTTGCATATCAAAATATAAATTGACAATTTAATTTTGAGCTCTAACCTGAGGTTTATCAATCGGTAAAAAGGCAGTACAAAGATGAGGATGGATGTGGCTCAAGAAGCAGTTAAGATGGAGAAACAGAAATGGAGAGAAATAATTATAAAGGAGGGAAAGAGAGAGATAACAGAAGAAGAGAGCTGTATGGAGGAGAGATGTGGGGCATTTCTTCTCAGGAGAGTTCAGAGGGGGCCAGAGAAGCAGCAGACGGCTGCTCCAAATGGATTTTCCTTGTTTGTAATGAGGCTACTTCTTCTGCCACTGCCAGAGCATGTGGTACTTTTTGGAGGGGCTGAATGGAGAGGCATGGACAGAGATAGTGCGAGTGAGTGGTGAAAATGGGTAGAAGTGGTAAAGAGAGAGCAGAAAGAAGGGAGAGGCAGGGGGAGACTGGGTTACCGTATGAGAAAGGAGGGCGAGAAACAGAAAGATTAATAGGAGCGGGGAAGTGTTCAATCATAGTTCTTTCTGATGGTGTTATGCAGTTGCCAGAGGGAGGGAGGGAGGGATGGGGGGAGCAAGGGAGGAAAGGATAGATGGTGGGAGAAACAATCAGTTATTGCAGGTAGTGGTGGCCAGTGAGAGGGAAAGAAATAAATGGAGCAAGGAATAGGAAGAGAGAAGAGATTTGTGATTGAAAATATCACAGCTGTTGTGTTGTAGAGGATAAAAGTGATAGCAGATCTGTTAAACTGTGATGTAGGGATGAAAATATTAAGATAAACGGATCAGCATCTGGACAAAGTAACAGTTTTTTTCAGTTCTGGCAAATGAGCTAAATCACATGTGTACTTCAGCTGAAGAAAAAAAAGGACACGTGTGTAGTATTCATGTCTTTCGATTGCCTTTTCGTTTTCAAACAGTGGTTCTGAGAGTTTAAATGAGAAACATATGAGAGAGAGCTTCACCCATGGCATAACTCTGGTAAAGACAGTGACCTGTTTTTAGCTTTTCTTTGATGTGAATTCCACGGTTCTGAACTCATATTACCTTCCCCACTTCTCCTCTCCTCCCCCTTTTTTATTTTCTCCTCTCCTTCCCACTTTCTCTCTCTCTTTTTACTCTTTTGTTCTCATCTTTTCTTCAGTCTTCTGTGACCGTGAGGGAGGGATATTCTACCGTACATTCACTCCTTTTCATGTTTTTCAACTTCCCTTCTGGTGTTCAAAGGTCTTGTGTGATGTATTCCAGGTTTTATATGCGTGCATGCCCGCGCCTATGTTAACTGCAGGTGTGTTCGGTATGACTAAACCACTTAAGGACACCTCTCATGGTCTCCCATCTGTACATCTGATGGGGCGGAAGGGAAGTTTAGACGACAGCCTCTGTGGACCTCTCTAATTCTATTCATTGATTCATCTTCAACCGCTTGTCCCTGTCGGGGTCACAGGGGGGCTGGAGCTCATCCCAGCTGACATCGGGCGTGAGGCGGGGTACACCCTGGACAGAACGCCAGTCTATCACAGGGCACATAGAGACGAACAGAGAGAGACAACCATTCACACTTACGGGCAATTTAGAGTCAGCAATTAACACATGCATATCTTTGGACTGTGGGAGGAAGAAAACCCACGCAGACACGGGGAGAACATGCAAACTCTACGCAGAAGGGCCCCAGACGGGATTCGAACCAGGAACCCTCTTGTTGTGAGGCAACAGTGCTGACCACCACATAAGTGGCATTCCAGTTAACCTGAAAAGATGGCCTGTCAGGTAATGGCAAGTAATCTTAATCTTGTATGCCTTAATATAAAAAGAAATACACGTAAAGTGTCAATACACAGGTGGTCATGATGACATAACGCAGGAATCTATGGCTTGGAAATTCATCTGATAAGATGCGAAAGAATGTGAGGACGGGAGAAGAGGGACACAGAGTATGAAAGCAAAAAACAAGGGCAGAGAATGAAGCAAAGGGAGAAGTCAGAGGCAGCGCACAGATGGTGAGCTGTCAACGGCCGGCTGTGCGTGTGTGTTCATGCCATGCATATGTGTGCATGCTGCATGTATGTGGAGTACATTTCTGCCCTTGCTTTCTTGTGTGCATGTGTGTGTGTGTGTGTGTGTGTGTGTGTGTGTGTGTGTGTGTGTGTGTGTGTGTGTGTGTGTGTGTGTGTGTGTGTGTGTGTGTGTGTGTGTGTGTGTGTGTGTGTGTGTGTGTGTGTGCGTGCGTGCGTGCGTGCGTGCGTGCGTGCGTGCGTGCGTGCGTGCGTGCGTGCGTGCGTGCGTGCGTGCGTGCGTGCGTGCGTGTGTGTGTGCGTGCGCTTGCCCTCTGAGCTGAGTAGAGGTACTGTATGTGCACAGAGCTGTTCTTCCCAGATGGTACTGGCAAACAGACACCGCAAGGCTGGCAGAGTTGGCACGACTACCCAGTACACAGTTGGCACTGCCAGCCACCATGCTCTCCCCTATGTACCGGGGCGAGTGTACCTGCTGCCAGCCGCCTGAGCTCATTGACTGACTGGCAGGCTGTCTACCAAGTGACTTATTCAGTTGTTAAAGCTTCTCTGTCTTTGTGTGATCCTAAGAGAGCATCCTTTCATCTTAAATGAATATGAAGATTCAGAAGAAGGGTTTTATGAATCGGTTAACGTACAGCTGCATCTAATGAAACAACACGTAGTCAAAGCATGAAGCAACATCAGATTGCCTGTCACAAGGATTCACATCACACCTTGAGCATTAAAACGGCTTCACAGCTGCATTGTAATTACATTCTGTTGATTCTATTGTTCCAGCAAGAGCTTTCATGCCTTAATTTCATTGTCAAATCATTAAACAGTGATGTGTCTTAACACACTGCTATGATCGTGCTGATCTATAGGCCTCTGCTGGCAGGTTGCCAGCAGCACTGCAGGCTTTCCAACTGAACGCCTTGATGTCTTCTCTCTGTGTGTTGAGCAAAACAAGCAGATACATACAAGGTTGAATAGCTACCGAGGATAAAGCACCACATCAGTGTGTGTTTCTGTGTGCGTGTGGATGTGCGTGTGGCAGATGCAAAGGCATGCACACGTCTGACTGTGTGTGGGCTTTGGTGGTGGTGTGTGTGTGTGTGTGTGTGTGTGTGTGTGTGTGTGTGTGTGTGTGTGTTGGTTTTTATACTTCCCAAGCCTTAAACAGGAAGAATAAACTAAGCACAGATGTATGTGTGCAATCATACAGTGTGTGTGTGTGTGTGTGTGTGTGTGTGTGTGTGTGTGTGTGTGTGTGTGTGTGTGTGTGTGTGTGTGTGTGTGTGTGTGTGTGTGTGTGTGTGTGTGTGTGTGTGTGTGTGTGTGTGCGTGTCTGTGTGTGCCTCTGAGGAAGCAGCTGTGCAAGCGGCAGCGTGTGCCAGGTCGGGAACACTTAAGAAGAACCAAGACACTGTGTATGTACGTGTGTGTGTGTGTGTGTGTGTGTGTGTGTGTGCGCGCATGTGTAAGCGTTATTGTGTGTTTGTGTGCATGCGTGTTGGGGGGGGGGGGTATTTGGCCACCCATGTGCACTAGGCTATCTCGCTACTGTTTCTGCAGGCACACACACACCCACACTCACACACACACACATGCAGAACACTGTGCCAGGCAAGCTGTTCACTAGCTGGCGCTGGCAGTGCTCCAGAGAGAGTGGTGGCATCCATCTGTAGCACTGGAGAGCAGTTAGGCTGTGTGTCTGACTCTGTGTAGGTGTGTGTGTCTGTGTATGCTGCAGAAATACAAAACCGTGGGATTGTCGTGATGATGCTGTTAGTTGTGTTGGTGGCGGGTGTGGGGACAGAATTCAGAGTTGTGCTGGTTAAAAAGCCACAGTTGTGTGATGGACGGTGGGAGGCGGGTGTGGGAAGGACAGTGATCTGAAACGCATCCTGCAGAACAAAGACTGCAACATGTGTCCCACAGTGCTGAGTTAACTTTCATGAGGTCTGAGCAAAGTTTAACCGTTTTATGCTGAGGGTTCTGGCAATGTAAGACTTCCGCAGACAAGAAAAAGAACTGATACTACTGTACCCACACATTTTAGATTAATGATTGCATTGTATCTGGTGGAGTAGCTACTTTTATTATCACAAGGAAGTAGAAAATCATTTTAGAGTTGATCATGAGGGTTAAAAAATGTACACCATGTATCATGCTTCAAATAGGACTGATAAATGGACTTGTACTTGGCGCCTTTCTAGTCTTCCGACCGCTCAAGACACTGTGACACAAACTTGTCACATTCACCCTTTCACACACACATTCAAACAGTGATAGCAGAGGCTGCCATGCAAGGTGCCATCTGCTCATCAGGATCCAATCTAACCATTCAGAAGCACATTCACACACCGATGGCACAGCCGTTGGGAGCAATTTGGGGTTCTGTGTCTTGCTCAAGGACACATTGACATGCAGGCTGAAGGAGCTGAAGATCTTCAGATTAGTGGACGACCTGCTCTTCCTGCTGAGCCACAGCCACCCAAATATGAGGCTAATAAATGTCCTTTTTCAAAAAATTCCATTAAACATAATACCTGTTTAATACTTGGCTTGTTTTGTGAAAGAAATATATACTATTCTTTGCACTTTACAGTAAAAGGCACCCTGTTGCAGCGATACATGGTTAAACTACATTATCACTTACATCTATTATTCTGTCTAATAATCCAAAAATAATGAGGTCCGTGCACAGACACACTGTATCGAGAGAACACAACATTTTGAATCCAGACAAGTAGTCTCTGGCACTGATGCTTCAGAGATCGGTGTATGTCAAAGCTTTGTTGTGAAATGGTATTCTTTCACATTTTGAGATCCTCTCTTGTGGCCTCAGATGGCTGCGGGCTGACAGGGAGGTGAGACAGTGAGCGGTGAAATGATGAGGAGGAAAGAGGCAGTGAGGAAGTGTGTAATAGTCGGATGAAAGGAGACAAAGACACATTGCCGACCTGGAATGGTCCTGCGTGCACGTGTAGAGACCATCCCTCGGCTGTCTCCCCCCTCCAGACATACTCTACTCTCAGCCACTCAGAGCCATTAGTAAAACCATGGTCACCATATCCCACATAAACACACAGGTACACACACACACACACACACACACACTATGTTAGCCTGGAAATGCCCTGCTGCAAGGTCACCACCGACCACCACTCTCTGCTCATCAGATGTGACTAAAACCCTGTTTTCAAACTTCTTCTCCCGCGGGGGAAGGTAGGAAGACGGTAGAGGAGAGGGAGAGCGAGTATTGAAAGAAAGTAGTGGTTATTCAGAGAAGGGGCGGTGAGGGGTAACGTTTTTTTTTCTGTTTTGCAAATCTGGTTCTACTTAACAGAGCCCTGGAACACATTTCATAAATTGCAGACATATTTTTTCGGAGCGGTTTTAGGGATGATAGTTAACCGGCAGTAATTTCCAACACATGGCAGCCGTCATGTGATATTTTGAAAACACCAGGCAGACAGGCTGGTCACCCCCATCCCCACCTCCACCCCCAACACCACAGGAACCCTCTCTCTACCTTACTGTTAGCCTCTGCCCTCGTTTTTCTGTGTGCGTTCTCTGTGTCTTGTGTTTGATTTGTCTCTCTTCTATCTTATCTCTTGTTTTCAGTCGCTGTCTTCAGCATCCTCGCCTCCCTTATTCCAATCTCTTCCCTTCTTTTTACATCCCAGTTTTCCCACATCTGTTTCTTTCACCCCTGTTGTTTTTTTCCCCCACCCATCAAGCGCAGTTACTGCACTCTCACTTCGCCTGCCTTGCATATCACTCCATCCGTCCACGCCTTCATCCTTCCTTTCCCTCTGTGCCTCGGCGTCTCTCCACGTAGTAAAAGATAACTGTCATGTAAAACGCGAGGGCCTTTAGTGTCTGTTGAAAATTGATTTTGCTTCCGAGGACAGGGATATGACACATGCACGGATTCAAATTGGCCGCAGAGAGTGGGTTCCATGTAGGATAAGTAGATGTAACAGGGGGGAAAAAGATGCGCACATCATTGTGTTTGTGTTTAGAGATGGAGTGGACGCATCAGTGATTTTAAATAGCGCTTGTGCTCCAGGGGTCAAGAGGTTCATAGAGGGTTTTTGTGTTTCCTTATCACTGAGAGCAGAATGCTTTTTGTTTAACGCAAAAGTACACAAGCTGCAATGAGATTCCAATAGTGAGGTGGTTGTTGTGCACTATAAACAGTATAGGCTGTATAGGCTGCGGCAATATAGCCACACAACAGATAAATGCACTATATCACAAAGTTAAGAAAGGTAACCCACTGTCTGTTGCCTGAAGCTGCGGGGAATAAAGCCATGTGTCATCAGCATTAGGATGTGTGTTAAGTGTTTTGAGTGAGTCTTTCTCTGCTGGCATAGAGTCTTGCCTGGGAAAACACCCAGATCCATTTGGGTTCACTTGGCCGCGTGTCAGCATGGCATCAGAAATGAACCAAACTGTACACAGAAAGCAATTTCCAAAAGGCTGGCTTCCATCAAATGGCCAAACAGAGCTCCCCACGGCTTACATCTGATTTATTTCACTCTATTTTTCCTCAAAAAGCAACATTTATATCATTATTTTTGACATCATGTTGTTAATGCCAATGACAGGCCAGTTTTATATAAATAAACAATGCTTTTGATAGAGATTTCTAAAAATGCTGATCGCTGCTTGGCCCTGCTGCAGAAAAAAAAAATCTGGTGGCAATATGTTTCCAGTTATTCCTATAATAATGGTAAGCTCTCGCTCTCTAACACACTGTATCCTAGTGTTATTTTTTATTTTTTTACCTTTACCTCTCCCTGACCCACTTCTCTCCCTCCTCCACCCTTTCTCTGTATTTTTTTCCAAAATCCATTCCCACCGCCTGTCTTTATTTTACAAGACCCTGTAGTTCAATTTTGCCTGGCAACAAGATGTGGCAGGAATCGGTTCGATTTGAGAGGACGCGTAACAGGCACTGTGAATCATTTTTATTGTTCCTTAACACTTGCTTCCCCTCTCTCTCTTTCTGCAAGAGAGACTTTATTTCAACAGATGGGTCAAACAGACATTACTATAAATCTATTCTTTGAAAAACAGCGAAGGACTTTTAATGTTATACGCCACATATGTTTTATTGTCCAGCGTGTGTGTAGTCAGAGGTGTTTTGCAGGATTTGTGTGTTTAGTTTATGTATTTTTGTGCATATGCGCATGCGTGTGCGTTAATGTTTGTGTGATGGAACAGATGGTGTTCAGACCTTTGTGTGCGATTGAGAAATCTCCATATGTCTTTGCTGGCTTGACAAAGTGTAAACACACGATGTTACACTGAGAGAAAAATACAGATATAGTGGGAGATGCTAAGGACTGTCAACACTGATCAGTAGCCGATCTGTTTAGTGCTGTATTGTACCATCATTTCTTTCATTCTATACTGTACATATAGTCTGCTATTTATGATATTTGGGGAAGATAGTGTCAGAATTAGCTGAAATAAAATCAAAGAAGACTTGTACCTGAACACATTAAGCTTAATGATGAAGTAAAAAACTAATTCTCGAGACTGCAGTTTGTCTTAATATATCCTTGCTTTCTTGTATAAATAGAAATTATACAATTATGACACACTTGAGGTCATTTTCCCTCATCTTACAAAAATTCCTTTACAACCTCATACAGTGACCTTTGACCCCAACATTCCTCATGCGTTCGTTGGTCTCGAGGAGGAACAACCCCTGCAAGCGAGGCACTTTCCAATTAACCAAAGTCCCAGATGTAACATATTTCTGATGATTTGAGGAGAAAAAAATACAATTATATTCAGACTAGTGGATCTCATTATACTGCTTATTACAGTAGGTGCAAGTTCACAGAAATATTTCTTTTTTTTTTTATTAGTGATGTGCTGTGTGACAGATTAGTTTGCACTATTATGGCTACTTATGTTGAGCGAAAGAATTGATCCCATGGAGTAATTTGTAAAGGAATGAAGCATTGAATGCATTAAGAGTATTAGCTATTGTGCTGATTTCTTGATTTTAAAAGGTTGTTACCAGCAAGAGGGAACTAAATCCCACTGTGCCCAAAGGAGGTGAGGCGAAGCAGCATCTACCAGTCTTCCTCAGGAGGAATATGTGTTCACCAGCGACTGTTCACAGTGGGAACGAGTGAAGCCAGGACCAACATGGAGAAAATGAGAAAGATGGAGAGAGAGAAGAGATGGTAGAAAAAGAGAAGTGAAAATAGGTGGAAAAAAGAGAAATCCAAAGGGACAAGCTGATGGTGGTGCTGCTCTCTTCTGCATCTGCTGGAGAGGGAAATAAATAAGATGATGTAAATCCGACCTGTGTGTGTGTGTGTGTGTGTGTGTGTGTGTGTGTGTGTGTGTGTGTGTGTGTGTGTGTGTGTGTGTGTGTGTGTGTGTGTGTGTGTGTGTGTGTGTGTGTGTGTGTGTGTGTGTGTGTGTGTGTGTGTGTGTGTGTGTGTGTGTGTGTGTGAGTGTGTGTGAGTGTGTGTGAGTGTGTGTGCGTGCGTTTGTGCGTGCGTGCGTGTGTGTGAGAGAGAGAGAGTGTGTTGTTTTTTGCAATTTGTGCATGTATCCTTGCAGCTGTGTGTTTGTGGTAGGGCGTTGCATCCATACATCTTCTTGACAAGCGGGTGGAGTTTGATGGGACATGCTCTGCATACTGCTCCATCTGGCTGCCGATGACTCTGTGTATGTGTGTCTGTGTGTGTGTGCATGGTCTAGTGGAGAGGGATGATGGAAAGAGAAGAGAGGTTGCTTCACTTGCATACCGATAGATTTCTCTTTTTTCTCTGTCTGAATCTCAATTGTCCCACCTGTCCCTCAGTCGTGTTCTTTAACACATCCATCCTCTCATTCTCTCCACCTTTATCTCTCTCTCTTATGTATGTCCCCTGCTCCCTCTCTCTAAATCTGTGCCCAGCACACACAGCAATCACCACAAGCCACTATCACACCATCTTTGTATCACTTCATCTATTACCTATCTGTCCCGTTCCCTCTCATCGCACATTATTGTGTACTGTGTGTGTGTATGTGTGTGTGTGAAGGGGGGGGTTTGCACAGTATTGGCACGTTGTGGACATTAGTGCACAGTTCACAGGCCTCCTATGGCTTCAGTAGCTCAAGGTTTTCACTTCAACAACTACATATCAACGTTTGCGCTGAAGGTATTATGCCTGTCTACATTATACTGTATGTTTGCCTGTGAGTGTGTGTACAGGGCATAAGTGGGTCAGTCTATATGCATTTTTCTATTTAAGTCCATAATGATGATATCTTATGTCTGACTTATACAATCTTGTGCTCACACAGGCGCCAGCGCGCCGTAAACTGTTTATGTGACAGCCGCCAACTCTCAAAAATTCACCCAGTGTGATTGAAATCCATTGTCATCTTGAAGAATGGGATTTGCCTGTGTGAAGTATTCTCGAGTGGCATATTACTGCCACTGTTATCACATCATTTTCTGGGTCTCCAACTGTACTACCACAGCGCACACACACACACACACACATATCAATTCCAGCTCATGAAGTGTGTCATGGAGATTGTTTGACTCTGTATCCTGATGACAGACTTTGAAGCCGCTGTAGCCTCTATGAATAATCTAAAATACCAAGGTTAGACCACGGTGTCCCCGTTTCGCAAGGTGATTTGAATACAAAATAACCTCACAGCTTCGTGTGTGATGATGAAATGAATGATGTTTTGATATAACGTTGTATTTTTTGTGGGTCCTCGCTGCAACATATTGAACTGTTTCTAAGGGACCGTGTTCCTTCTAGATATCGTTCATTGCAACAACTTTGTTTTAGGCGAGTGATGTAATTTGCATGTAACCTTAGAAAAAGGCGTGTATCACAAGTCGGGGGGGGGGGGGGATAAAAATCTCCTTTCTTTGAGCTCGGCTGAGAGAGCGGGTACGAGGGAGAAAAGTGAATAAAGAAAGAGAGATTTTGCAAACACTGGGGATCACGTAATCATGTACGATGCAAACGGGTGATGTAAGTGTGAAGACATCCTTGTGAGTGGCAGGTGGTTGTCCAGGGCTCTGCCTCATTTCTAGGATCAGTCTGTAAATCACAGCGACGGATTGTTAGGAGATTAAAGCAATTCCACTTTTTCGTTCTGTTAATTCACTGGGGAAACTTTGAGAGTGTATTTTTTAGAGATGTGAGGGCTGAAAAACAAGTGGTTCCCAATCTGGAGTTGAGGGATGTCAAGATGATTAACAACTCATTATATAATTTAGGGGACGTTTCCCAAATCTCTGCTTTTTTTCTTGTGAAATATGAATAACCCTGTCCTTTGGTCTAAAAACGGTTAAACTAAAACACTGATCAACACCTCACAGCACAAAGACATCTGTGACAATACACAAGTCCCCCAAAACAGTGGTTTACTCTAAAATAGTTCTCACTGCACAGCATTGTAACATCTCTTCTTCTATTTATGTACACAAGGCAAATACAACTTCACCCCTCCTGGGAGCTCATAAGTCAGTCAGATATCAGTGTAATTACCACTGATACACACAATGATAGCTAGGTAACAATATACCAAATACCTTTAATGAGGCATCACCACTACAGCCCTGATATTCTCATGGGTTTCAGTCTCGTTCAGGCCACCCATACTGCAAATGTCTGCACTAAGAGCTCCTTTATGATGCTCCAGATACAACCACACAACAAGTCGCTGTTGTGAGACATTAATCACTGTCATCCAGGAGTATGGTCATCAATAGGTTTGGCACCTCTGCCTGCAGAGAGTGCACGAGTGAATCAACACACATTTGAGAGGCTCTCTGTTCTTTTATAGCTAATTGCTGCCTCTTCAACAACCGTCCTCATCCTCTTCAATCCATTAATTCCTAGACAACAGCACTTCTAAGAAGTCGTAAAGTGAGTTAGGCAAAGTCAAAGCACTCATCAGCCTTTTCCATTAGAGCTCCGCACATCAATACCTGTCCAGTCCTGGGATACCATCCATCGGCCGGCCGCAGACGTGCCGCTCTGCCTACAGTATGCAACTAGCAGGGATGTAACAGGGCTAATAAATGAACAATAGATTGTGCATTAAGTTCTGCCATTAACTTTTAACAGATGTATTAGGCTGAAGGAGACACCCGACTTTGTTTTCAAGGTTGTTTAATGTTGCATGTTCAGGTGGCGCTTTTTGAATTGAATAATGCATTAGCTAGCAAGCACTTGCTGTTTTTCAGCCTCACTCTATTGCTGTAATAAAATGAGGGCTTGTCAGACTGTCGTCTGCACATGTCTTTTTTTTTTTTTAAATATACATACATGCCATATTTGCTCATGAAAATGGAAAGCACAGTGGTGTGGCGTGGACTGTTTTCAATAATGTGCTTCAGTTGTAAGATGTATTTTTATTTTTTCCAGAGACTGGGTAAATTACCTTGTGGAGGGAGTATTGCTATTGATTCAAATGGCGTAAGTGTTGAGTGAATGGTTGGGTGCAGCCCTTGTTGGTTTGTATGAAACCATTGATTTTACCCTGCTTGTATGCTTTACAGCGCCCTCAATCAAATCAGAGACAGAGAAGATGCTGTTTACAAATCACAAGTGTGTGTTTGTGTGTGTGTGCGTGTGTGCATGCATGCGTGTGTATAAAGGAGAGAGAGAGCAAGCATGTTATTGCCTGGATCCATGCATGCATGTATTTGCTGTGTCCATGTATTTCACACTAGTTCATTCTTTATCTTTCATCTTCTTCCCCTAAGGGAATTCAGCAGAGCTTCAAATGCTTTCAGGGTTTATGTTCCTCTCATCTCTGCCCGACAACTGCCATCCAATCATAACACTGACCCAGGTGTTAATCTCCAATTACAAGCCTGTAACCAAACTCATCTTTTCATACAGCCACAGGGCTTGCGTGCCATGCAGGAGTTCAGGTGGATCTTGAGTCTGGACTTTTGTGCTTTTTTTTTTCTCCCTCCTTTATAGAATTTTTACATTGTGTTTCCTATTCACTTTTTAGGTTTTCATTTTGTTAAATGTTCGGGAAAACATTTTTAATCAGTATAACCCCAATAAATAATGCTTCATCCCTCATTTAAAAAAACCCATGTTGCTGTTAATTGAAAAAAAATATATATTATTATATTGTATGGCAATTATGAGATAATTTGAATGTTAATTTAACCTCCTACTATCAAACAATAGATCAAGTGAACTGGGCCAAACATTACTAGACGATTATAAAAGCCAATATACAGAACTATGGAAAGCATGAGCTCAAAGATCCAGTGAAACAGGAAAAGTACAACCATGTGCGATATGGTAACTTCATGGGCTTATTATATATGTATGGTCTTTTTGTTTGACTGGAAAATGATGAATTACCTTGGGTCCTGTCACTCGGCCGTCTTTTTTAATAACCTTGTATTTTCATAGATCATATTTTAGGCAGGCAAACAGGATATGATAGCTGGCAGTCAGAGGTAAGACTATATGTTTCCACTAGCTATTCTGCTATCCGTATATAAAATAAATAGTCGGTCCAGACTTTTTTTTTTTACTGTGGTGAAATTAGAGTAGTAAACCTTTCTCAGTCTGGCTAGGTCGGGAGGATGGAGAGATGGTTAGCAGAAAAGCAGCAGAGTGAATAGACAGTTAAAGGTTTGGACAGTCGCTCTGTTCACCTCCAATCCTCTATTCTCGGCTTTCCTAATCACCCAGGTTTCTTCCACTATTTTCCACTCTATCTATCCATGCTGCTCTGAAATATCCCCTTTTCGCTGCATTTTATTCCGATGCTCCTTTGCTAAAACTTGTGTTATAGTATGAGTCAATGATTAAATACGGAGCAAGATTTTTGATATATGACCTCAGCACCCAAACAAGTACACCCCTCACATCAGTGCACCTTCACAACATTATAGCGTAAAGTTCCTCTCGCTCCCACCGCAGACCTTTCCCCTGTCCTGTGCAGAATAGCGTTGTGTGGCTCAGCCCAAACACCTTTGTTTGTTTAGTGTTTACAGAGCCAGGGCTGTGTATGAACACCAGTCTTCAGTACACACAGAACAGACAGCTAGCGGACTGTGAGGAGATATTTGCTGAATTTGACAAAAAGAGTGTATTGGACTTTATTGTACATTTGTGAGGCCATCCCAAACTGGATCCATCACAGTAACCATAAAAAGGTTTTAGGCTTGAGCTCTGTTGTGTTCTGGTTCTCAGTCTTAAGCCCAATTCGGACGGGATCTCTTTAATTTGGGGACTTGGGGTTTTAGTCCTGTCCGAATGCGTCATGTCAGTAAAACGCCTTCTGTAAAACAGTCTGGAAAAAATACCTGCGGTAAAACTAATCCCGTCCAAATACGACCCTCTGTAAAACATACTGTATGTTCATATACTGTCATATCCCTTTAATACGTAATTTCCACATTTTTTTGAACATGGACACGCTTGAAGAAGCACTCATCACTTTTTTTAGATAATACATTCTTTCATTTGGTTTCGTGTTTACTTTATTTTGTGATGTCCGGAAGCTACGTAGCACGCACATGGCGACAGGGAGATGATGGCAGTGTGCAAATCTAGTAACCACTCCCACTCCTGGTAGAATAAAGGGATTTCTTATCCTGTGCAAACTGGCCATTTATATTACAGACGTCCTGAGGTCAAATTATTTTACCCCAGGTCCCTGCATTAAACTAATCCCGTACAAATAGGGCTTTAGACTGCATCTAAAAGTCACCCAAGTCCCTCTGCCAGTGTGCTGGGAGCCTGATAAATCCAACTTTCCCACAGTGACTTTATCAGTCAACCCCACCTAGGACGGCTCCAGAGTTTGCATGGTTAGTGAGGGACAGTCATCTGTGGTTAATAGGGAGATGTGTGACCTCCATCTGGGGAAGTTAGGATTCTTTACTCTTTATTTCCTGACAGTGTCTGACTATATGGGTCGTGATCTGTTTGCCTTGAGGATTTCTGGAGGAATCTTGATGAACAGTACATTGCCTCTATTCGATAGTGTGGCTTTTAGACTACTTTTTGATTTTTGGAGAACTGTTAAAACAAATGAATCTTCACTTCCTTGTATGTCAAAGTTCTTCTCAGTAAACCTTTCAAGCTTAAAGAGGATAATCATTAATGCTCCTGATCATGTTTCTGCTCGTGAGGCTTTCACTATTTGCATTTCATGTATTTATTGTGATAGTTTCATATATTTACATCACGTCTTCTCTTCTTATTTGAAATGGAGCTATGTAGCCCTCTCTGTTTTTTGAATTTCAGTGACATCTCCATCTCTCACATTGCCTGCCTGCTAAAGCCTGACCTAGCATGACTAAAATACTTAGTCACAGTGCACCTCAGCAGCAGTGAGCCACAGTGCTGCTGAGGCTTGGGCCTAGCTAACAGGCTTAGGTTATCCTGTCTCTTTCACGTCAGTATTTCTCTTTCATTTCACCTAAACTTAACACTATGGATCCTAACAGCCGGCAAGGAGGAAATCTAACATTTATATACTCTGCAGTGTATATACTTTACACACAGACACTGTGGGGAGAATATGAAAATAAACACAGTAATAGTGTGCATATTCATCATGTAAAAAACCAAACTCAAGCCACACTCTGGTGTCTTGAGAAGAATGTGTGAAGGAGACCACCCTGTTTCCTTTTTCCTCCCTTATCACAGCGCCTTTACCGCGCATGTGTGTGTTTGAGTGAAAGCACATGCATCCACTCCATGATTACAGCATGAATGTTCACAATGTCACGGATAATACTTTTGTTTCTCTTGCAGCTCCTCCCTTCCCTCTTCCCCCAATCTCTTCTTTCTCTCCACCCTCCTTCCTCTCGCTTTTGATTTTTTTTTCTTTTTACAATCTCCCCTTCACAATGTGCCGCAGAGACAGTTGATAACAGTCTGTTGACTCTGTGGTACGGCTATTGCTGAGGGAAGTTGTCTATCATATCCTGCACAATATGGGCTCAGCCCTCACTGTCAGTGCAAGACTCTGATAATGTCTCATTGTTTTTGTTCTCATACATTTGATATGGTCAGGTAACTGCTGAGCACAAGGAAACCAAATTAGGAGAAAACAGGCCTGTCATCAAGGAGAAATGTTTTGATTCTGATTCATTTTTTATCTTTTGCCACAAGTGCCGCAGAATATGAAAGATGAGAGACAAGTTGAGAACAGTTTGTGTGTTTTTTTTTGTTATCTTAAATTAAAGTTCATTATGTTCGTTGACCAGTCGGTTTTCTGCCGTGCTCCAGTCCTGAGCAGATGTGAGGTATAGCATCCAGAGATTCAAGCATTAGGGCTGTGTGTGTGTGTGTGTGTGTGTGTGTGTGTGTGTGTGTGTGTGTGTGTGTGTGTGTGTGTGTGTGTGTGTGTGTGTAATGAGCACTGCAGTCGTTAGCAGGAGGAGGGGGTGGAGTGGGGGGTTGTGTGTCGCCATTCTGTTTAGCGGGCATGCAGGATGGCACAGATGGCAGTGGAATGAGACCTGTACTCGCCGCAGATTTACGCTTCTCTCTCGGGTGTCTGTCTGTGTGTCTTTGAGTCTCTCCTTTCTCCCTCTCTCATTCCTCATTTGACATGTCTGAGCATATGCATCAGTGTCACTGTGGCCAGACATAGCTGTGTGGTGAGCCAATCTATTTCCAGATCTAGTCTAGTCTGGTGCACCTCGAGGGCGCTTTGTTATCAAATTAAATCCTGCTGCTGTTTATGTGCAAATGATGATATAGTTCCTTTCTAGGCGCACAGATGTGGAATGTGTTGCCTTGAGCGGTTGTTTATTCCCTGCGTTCAACTATCAGCGTGTTCCTTTTTTGGTATGTTTTTTATAATCTTTCACTTTGTCTTCCTTCAGATCGCACTGGGAAGCGCTCCACCATGCCCGACTCACCTGCGGACGTCAAGACACAGTCCAGGTTGACCCCCCCTACCATGCCACCCCCACCCAGCACGCAAGGAGCACCACGTAACAGCTCCTACACCCCCACCACATGTAAGTAAAGGCAGGTTCATAGTTTTGCAGTACTGTATCAGTGCCGATTCTGACTTTATAAGCGGCTCTGGCATTGGCCATGAAATAACCGTTCCCCATTAAACAGTTTAAACGGCATCATAAATCATTGTATCTAGTATCAGAATAGTGTAGCGTTCATGTAGCCACACACCCTGGCCTCATGTTCCCTCATGTGTCCTGCAACTGTCGTAAATTCTACTTTAAACTGTTCCAGTTTTAACAACCAGTGTTCCAAACTGAAGTTCTTTTCTTTTTTTCAATTTACATAATAAATATAGTTTTATTACTATTAATTATACTCACATCACTTTATTGGCTTACTCTGGTCCATGGAAGTTGTGCTAGTTGGTTCCTGCATCACCCTAGGTTTTTGCCACAATCAGTTTTATCCTTTTAGTGGTTTTCATGGTTGAGTTACCGTTTCTTGATCATTTATAACAGTTGATCAAGTGGATTATATTTTTTCAAATTTAAACACATAACACGCTTTTTCTACTGCCGCAGATACGTTGTGTATCTTTGTGTCCCAGGTGTTATTCCTGTTGTTTCCGGGACAATAAAAATAACATGGAGCACTGCCTTTGGATGAACTCGGTATCAGCAGACACACTGAGTTGTGGTATCACAATCAGTATTTGGAGGGGGAAAATTGGGTTGGTGCATCCCTACATACACTACTTTGGTGGTTGTATCAACAGGTGCAATGTGATGCTGAACAATAATTCAATTATAAGTGAATAGCGGAATGACTGTGTCAGACCACAAAAGTATAATCCACCTCAAGTCACCCATGGAAAATAAATACAATGCAACACTTTGAAACAGAGCAGATGTACAGTGGAGATCAAAATTATCGAACAAATAATTAATACTTAATTTATTCTGAAATATTGTTATTTTTTATAGATCAGAATTTGATAGAATATCTGCTGTGGCTTTAGCACTGCTGTACTAGCATGTTTTTTTTAAATAACCAAGGCACTTCAACAAAAAACTTTTTTTGTGAAAAAAACAGGTCAGAAGAGAAGATTTAAACAATGTTTTCTTCAGGCTATAGGATTCAAAAATGAATAGGAAGTGTAAAGACCACAGCTTTGAATGACTTCAGCAAATCTGCGCCCACAGGACATCACTAGTTTCTCACACTGCTCTGGTTTGATCTTGGTCCATTATTTTTCAATCTCTTCCACAGTTCGGTAACTGTAGTGGGTTTCTTAGACCATACTTTGTCGCCAAGGATTTTCCAGAGATTCTCTATGAGGTTTAGATCTGGACTCCGGGCTGGCCATTTCATTGTTTCAATATTCTTAGCTTCAAGGAACTGCGTAACAGGAACTGTGGGACATTATCTTGCATGAAAATTGTGGGCTGATTGGGAGACAATTAAAGTGAAGGTATTGCATGTTGCTGAAGGAGGTTCACATAAACATTTGCATTCACCCTGCCATGTAGTTGTACAAGAGGCCCAACTCCTGCTCCAGAAAACATCCCCCAAACAATGACACGGCCTTTTTGAGCGACTTAAATGAATGTGGGCGCAGATGTGAAGTTGTTCAAAGCAAGGGCCTCTACACTTCCTTTTTATTTATTTATTTTTGCATCATTCAACATTATAACCCCAAGAGTAAAATATTTTTAAAAGCCGTCAAAAGACCTTCTCAACAAGTTGCCTTGAACCTTCCCAAATTGCAGTCATTCCAAACAGCTCCCCAAACAAGTTCATTAACGCCCACGCTTACAAACTATTGGAGCTTTGCCATGATGTGCACATAGCTGCTGACGAGCAAATTACACCCTAGTATTCGCTTAGAAGTACATACTTAACCACTTGCATGAAGAGCACTAGAATCACAGAATCAAAGGCCTTGTGGTTCAAAAATGCTCAGAGCACTCAAGTCTGCGGTCTCTCTGCGGTTCTCTGCAACAGAGGCATTATTTTGTTCTCTTTCAATCACTTATTCTCTCTTTCTTCATCACTGGTATTTACTTTCTCCCTCTCTCTTTCTCTCTCTCTGTTGCAACTCTCATACTCCACAATTAACATTGGGGCTTCCGTGCGATGAGGGAGGAAAGGCCCAGCTCTCTCATTACGCATGCCGAAGGTTTTAACAAAGCAGTATGCTTTGATTTCCACCCGACGTAATTGTTACCAGATGCAGTTTGAGTATCTCGTCTCTTTCCTCTCTTTACAGTGGCGGCTTTGGACGGCAGCCAGAGGGGGAGTGAGTGGATCACTAGTCAAAACCTAATCTCATTAGAGAGAAAGCTTTATGCCGCCTTGTACCTCTTTGTACACCAACTCCCCCAACACACACACACACACACACACACATGCACTGCTCCTGTGCTCTGGCACGACGGGGGGGTCACGCTGTCACTGCTTGTTTAGACTGCAGGGAGGGAGGGAAAAGGAGAAGGAGGTGCAGAGAGGCAGCATGTCTCCAAATGCAGAAATATGTTTTTTATGAGAGAACGCCGCAAAGGATCAAACGAGCTGCGATGATTGGAAACAAATGTTGAGGATTGTGAATGTTTTCAGGGGGATGTAAATCATTCCAAATCAGTGGTTTGGTCTCAGTGAAGCTGACGTATGTTGTTTTCTTTGTTGGTGTTTGTTAAAAGCACAGTCGGGGATTTTAGGTTATTTTGGGTGGATTTGCATATAGCAAGAGCAAATGCAGTGTTACTTTTGCAATGGAAATTATATTTACAAAAAAAAAATCTAAACTAGTTTATAAAGAACTTTTTTTTTTTTTTAATAAAATATTTCTCAATTTGCTCTTCTTTTTTTCTATTCTGTATGTCTTTGTCTGGCGCAGTAACCAATGGCAGCAGCCACTCTCCCACGGCGCTCAACGGCGCTCCATCCCCTCCGAATGGCTACAGCAATGGTCCTAGCTCCTCCTCCTCATCCTCGCTGGCCAATCAGCAGCTGCCGCCGGCTTGCGGTGCCCGTCAGCTCAGCAAGCTCAAGCGCTTCCTCACAACTCTACAACAGTTTGGCAATGACATCTCACCTGAAATCGGCGAGCGTGTCCGCACATTAGTGCTCGGACTAGTGGTGAGTAGCTACTGTGTGTGTGTGAGCTGTAGTTCAAAGGGCCGCGTAGAGTTGACACCGGGGCCTGAAGTTAGCAGGAATAAGTGAATCCATTAGTAGGTTATTTGAGAGTAATTCTTAGCATGCCTGAAGTACCAGATGGAATGACTTTACTGAATCTAACAGTTTAAATAGTGTCAGGTTAGTTGTCAGTCATTGAGATGAATACTTTAAATACTTACTGCTGATTATAAAATCCTCAGGGGTATTTCTCTAGGTTGTTTTTTTTATTGTCTTATGTCAAAAACCTCACCCATCTGGTCCTTCAGGCATAGGTGTAAAATAAACACAGCTATTTGCGAACCTCTGCCTCCAGGATTGACATCCATCAGTGCTTTGCAGCCCATTATTCAGTGTAACGCAATGCCTGACAAAACAATGCCAGTATGTTGTTTTCTGGGACAAAGAATAACATCAGAACAGGAGACTACCGTCTTCATGCACCTGATGCACTTTGGATTTTATTGCATTACTCTTATTTGTATTCAGATACAACGCACAACAACATGGAAAACCAGAAGCACAGGGCCATAAAGATTGGACTTGTTATTTTAACATCAAACTTATGTCATCACAACGGTTTTGCAGGTGTCTGAAAGCCGAACATATTGCAATATTGAAAGCCTATTTATTTATTTAGCTAAATAAATAAATGGAATTGCATAAAAGATGACTGGAGCTTTTTGAAATGTGGTTGTATGAGGTACTTATCCACAGTTGTACAAAATTGTATATCAGTTTTAATGTATGCTATATTTAGAATATTTTCACCACTTTGCCTTGCCGTCAAACTGAGCTTCCCTCCGGTTTCCACAGAAGTTTCTCCTCTCTCTCTTTCAGACGTCCAGTCTCCCTCTGCAAAAGTTCTTCTTCTGTATATTCATAAAGAGATCCTCTTCTGTCCATTTTGTAGTTGCTGTCGGAATCCCTCATTTTTATTTGTTTATTCAATAAACCGCGGAAAGTCTCAACAGCTGGTCTACGGTGTAAAACAGTTCATGGCACAGTTGATCAACAGCATCGCAAGTTGAGAAAATGTGTCAAAGGAAAAGGGCTGTTTTTCTGCAAAGTAAAGCGGTGAAAATATTCTAAATATAGCGTGCACTTAAACTGATTTTAATAGGTGGCTAAAATATAATTTGCTGCAGTTGCTGCCACCGTCCACAGCAGCGTCTGTGTCGGTATTCCTGCCTGTTTCTCCTAAACTGGCATTGGCTTGCATTACTGGTAATCACACTTATAACAGAGATTACGATCAAACTCATAAAGTGGATGTGTGATAAGTGAAAACAGCATGTTTTAATTAGTCTAAATTCACTAATAATGCAGTATAAAAACAACATGAGTGTATGTGTAGAACAACCAAAATGATACTGTGTATTCTTCACCAGAGATTTCTGAACTGGTAATACATGCCAAATACAAATCAAGTCTGTAAACATCATGCTACATTCATCCCAACAGAGATTTTATAAGACAGATGTGTTCCTCCAGCTCAGCTCATGGGAAGGCAATATAAAATACATGCGCAAATCTAAAGATTTACCGCACATCTATGGGATCTGAGAAGATTTGACTTAACAAGCTTGGGAATACAGAAATAGTGACTGAATGTTATGCAGAAAAGATGAAGGCGGAGGAGATGGAGGGAGGTTCTTTTTTAATTAGCCTCACAGAGCATAACCTCCTTTTGGCTTCACTATGTTTATTGTTCTCACCGTCTGTATATGCACATGCCTCTCCTGTGTCGTTTTGGCTTGCATACCTCGCCCCCTCCATATCTCTCTCTCTCTCTCTCTCTCTCTCTCTCTCTCTCTCTCTCTCTCTCTCTCCCCCTCTTCCTCTCTTGCTCACTGTCTCTGTCCCTCCCTTTGCCTTATTGAAAAGAGTGACACCGTTAATTAGCTAGTTGTGTGTTGCGAAGAGGGAGAGAGAGAGAGACTCAGGAGGTTTCACTAGCTGTCAAGAACAGCCCCTTCACAATCTGGGTGAACAGATGTAAGGCTGAATGTAACAAAATTCAGGTCTGGGAAATAACACTGAGAGTGTGGGGAGGAAAAATAATATCTGCTGCATTTTTTTTATGCTCTCTGTCTCGCTTGATTCTTTTTCTTTTTTTTTCCTTGTTTGCATTTTAGCTTGTTATAGAGCAGATTCTTCTCCCATGTGCACGCACACCTCTTTCTTCTGTCTTTTTCACTCTTTCTCTCTGCTTTGCATCATGGGAATAGTTCATGTTTAGCATTAAAAATAGTGTCACCACTGCCTTATCAGTCATCAATGAGGAATACAGGCAGCCAAAGAAGAGAATTTGTTTGGGGTTGACAAAGTGAAATGTATAACCCACTTTGGAGTCCCCGCCTCTCCTGTTTTCAGCCGTGGAAACACGCTAAATATACTACACCCTCCCTGTCCTGCATATTTTCCTGATCCATAATGCATTTTGGTCACCTTGGTCTTATCTGGTCTGTGAAAAGAGCCAGGCAGTTAGACGGCTGACACTGATGGAGAGATGCTCAGGCGTGTGTGTGTCACATGCTGTGTTGGTAAGGATGTGGGTGCCACGCATATGCACGTATAACAGAACACATTTGTGCCAACATCCTTATGAATGTCTAAGTAATGGAAACAAAGAAAAAGCAATGAAGTAAGGACAAAGAATCCCGTCCCATGTGATGTATTTCAACCAAATACACTCAGTTTTCCAATATCCTGTGCAAAACTGCAATAAATGTATTATTTATTGGACATAATTTATGGAATACACTCCTAAAATTACCACATCTTCATTCATGTCACAGTCTTCTTCAAAATACACATTTTTTCACTTCTATTCATAATAATTAGCAGACCTGAGGAAGTGTGAAAACAGACTGAAATGTTAGAACAATTAGTATTCAAACGATTCAAAATACAATTAAATGAGCCCAAAATTCATATTCAAGCCTACAAAAAATAATATATTTGGTATTTTTAATAAATTAGGGTCATTAATTCCTCATGCAGCATATTTTTTGATGATTTGACTCATGCATGTGTATTTATTTTGTTAATTAAAAGAGATGTGCTTCTTTGTTTTCTGTGGCTCTTTTCACTGTGGCCTGCTCATATGCTTCCTATTACAGAACCCGAAGCATTCACTCCGGGCCAGGATATAGCTTAGCTTCCAATAAGTAATATTATCACTTAATGCCTTCCACATGGGTTCATGTGTTTTCTCTCTGTGTCTCTCTCTCTCTCCTTCAGAATTCCACGCTAACCATCGAAGAATTTCACTCCAAGCTCCAAGAAGCCACCAACTTCCCTCTGCGACCTTTTGTCATCCCCTTTCTGAAGGTAGATATTTAAAAGTGCAATTACCACAGAAGGTTTTGCCTGCCTGATCAACCAAAATCTGGAAAACATTAAGCCAGACCAAATCCAGATGTGCATACTTATGTTTGTGATATTTCTCCCTATTTTCTCTCCTTATCTTTCTCTTGTATGCTGTCTATTTTTCACTAAGTTTCTGCAGTTTCACAAAATACCGTTTCTCTCATCCTGTCTCTCACATCATTTGTTTCTTTCTCTTTGCCCTGATCGGTTTCTCTCTTCTCCAAAGTAAACATAAGTAATATTACTACTGAAGCTGATCCACCTCTTTAAGGTGCACTCTGTTCAACCCGACTTTGTTCAGAATCCTTTATCTGTGCAACATTTGAACTGGAAGAAGTTGCTTTCAGAGTGCTTGGAACAGAGCACAATGAGTGGTTGTGGCCTGATGACAACATCCCTTTTCATGTTTTCCAGCCTCCTCCCCCATTTACTCTCAGGCTTTTTGGGACATCGATTGTTCATGTCACTGAAGCCACATTTTCAGCTATTAGCATGTTATATATAACCAGAGGAAGGAGCGCTCTTCTTCTAAGCATCCAGTCGTGTCTTTGATTCAGCCCATTTGTCACAGGTTGTCTTTTTTCAGTCACAACAGCACAGTTCATATCTCTTTATTCCAGTCTGGGAGATAAAAAATGAAGAGGGATAGTGTTTTTTCATTTAGCATTTGGACTGTTTGTGTCAGATAGGTGCATATTCTGAACGTCTGTAGGATTTTTGAGGAATTGAAGCAGTCTGGAGGTGAGACTGGAGGCAGCGGGATGATTTGTTTTAGTAGTCAAAGATGACGAATGGGACCGGGGGTTTATATTGAGGGATGTACTGTGTGGCAGCAGTTCAGATCCTGTTATGGGGTCTAGGTGAAGCTGCGATCAATATCAGTGTGGTACTTGAGAGATGGAGAGCAGGGACGGACATGGCATTTAACGCAGAGCTCATTTGTTTCTATTACAGGCTTAGTTTTGTTTTTTCCCTTTCTTTTCACTCTTTTTTTCTGTTTCCCCCTCAATCTTCTTCCTGATTCCTCCGCCTACCTCTTTATCTATACTCCATCTTGTATCCATCCCTCCTTACCCTTTTCTATCTGTTTGTGTCTGACTGACAGGCGTGAGGAAAATGCTGGCTGCGAACACAGGGTTCAGTTCTCCCTGAGCACAATATCACCTCACTATATGTTTTCCATGTGCGCTTGCATTTGCAGACGTGTGAACTGACATTCACAAGCCTGTATAACCGGTATTGGTCCCACTAGAATCGCCGTTACTGGCTGGTATGTTTCACAACACAAACAGGGACTCTGTGTCCTCCCTGTCTCCTTCCTCACATCACTCCCTTATCTTCATCTTTTTCTGCTTTGACTCGACTTCTCATTTGTTCTCCCTCCATATCTTTCTGTCTTTATCCCTTCCCTTCCTCTGTTTACTGTTCCCCATCTATCCATCCTCAAGTCCCTTCTTCCCCGTCTCCTCTCCTCGCCAGATGGTTAGTGTATCACTGGGATGGCTGCAGAATCAAAGATGCAACTCTCTTTTTTTTCTCCCTTCATCGCTCCTGCTCTGCCTCTCTCTCTCCCCAGTCTAATTTTAGGGTCTTCCCACTGCGGAGCCTTTAATGCCAGCTACCATATGGTAGCAGAGAGCAGTTGGAGGTGTTGGGGAGCTTTTATAGGTGCGTCGAAGCACAGCTGCAACAATGCACGTCAGGGCTCAGAGTTTTTCATTACGCTAATGTTAGACTGAGCCGACCCCTCCAAATCCCCACCCCCATCCAAACCCACTCAACTCCTTTCCCCTTCTCTTAATACTAAACCACAAATTGGTTGGGACTCTTTACTGGAAGGAGGCAATCATAAACCACAAAGCGCCAGTGACGTGATGTGTTGGCAGGACGCCCGCCACACAAGACAACAGGCTTGCAGAGCAACAATGTTTCTCTGTTTTTCAAGTTAAAGTTGAGCTTTTTTGTTTTTTAAAGTCTGTTTTGTTTTTCTTGTCACCCTGAAGTGAGGGGAGTGCTGTGAGAGTAACAGAAGTATAAACACCTTTATCTAAAGAGAGAGAGAGAGAGAGAGAGAGAGAGAGAGAGAGAGAGAGAGAGAGAGAGAGAGAGAGAGAGAGAGAGAGAGAGAGAGAGAGAGAGAGAGAGAGAGAGAGAGAGAGAGAGAGAGAGAGAGAGAGAGAGAGAATCTTGTGATAGGAAATGGGACAAATAGACTGCAGAAACTAAGTCTCCTAGATGCTCCTCCAACTGCAAATTGCACAGAAACAGAAAGTTGATGAAGTGCAGCATATCCTGAACGTGGCATATTCTGAATATTTTTTTGGCACTGTTTGACAAAATGACAGATCCAGGATTTTCACAATAAATCATGCTGGGTGGATTTTAGCTGCGGCTGCTGAGCACTACTTGAAATTTTCCTTTTATGAAAGTGCAGATGTTGATTACCATAACTGCACAGAAGCAAATGGCCGTACTTTGTCATATGAAAAATGATCCTGATGTCTTCAGTGGTCTGTATTTCTTGACTCTTTTGGTAATGCATCCCACATTTTCAGCAATTAGGATGACCTCTAATTAATGAAAGATGAGTTCACCGAGGTCAAAGCAATCTATTTTATGATCTTTTTTTTCAGAGGGTAATTATGATCATAAACTATTAACGGACCATTAACTCAGGCAGGTAAAGTGAAGGCCAGCGCTTGGCATTTCCTTTACTACAGCCAATTACTTGAGAGGGATTTTCGTATGATTATGAAACATAAATCCTTAACTAAACAAATCATGGTTGTGTTTTTGCAAGTACTATTTCTTTGTGCAGCTGCCAAATACACATTGGAGCAGTCAAAAAAATGGAAGCAAATTCCTGAGCTCATGTAGGACGGGAGGGGGGAAGAGTGAATAAAAACCTATAGACTATAAAACTGTAAAAACAAAGCAAGAGATTTACAGATTATGTTACTGAGGACAAAACAAAGATTAGCGCACAGAAAACTTACAAAGTAGCCTCTCCAAAGGCTCTTGTGATGTACTTCGCCAAATAGCCCCCACTCTCATTCTGAACCTGCCTGACGCAACACTTTCATCTTCTTGCTTCAAAACGCACCCCATCAGATGTCTTTGAAGTCAGCGTGCACATACCTGCATGACCCTGTAACTCCACGCAAGAAAGTGGACTCCCTTGTTATGTCAAAGAGACTGAAAATAGCGTATGTGCCACAAAAAAACAAAATGCATATGCCACAGAGAAACTCTTTGGGTGTTAATTTACTCTGGGTCGCAGGAAGTAGCAATGGTTCAGTGGTAATGAGCAAACAGGGGTCGGAGGAGGTGGAAGACACGCATCTCCGGGTGTCTTTGGAACGAAAAGAAAAGCTTTTATGATAACAATATATTTGTGTGCTTTATGAGCTTTTTTGTTTCAGATCAAAGAGATGCATCAGTCTGGTTTAATTCACATTTTGTTGTATAAATAATCAACAACACATTTTATTTTTGCACAAGGCCACAAGTAGATTTTGAATAAGCTGCCATTAATTACCCTTAAAGCAATGCAGACACATGAATATGTATTTTATTGTTTCATGCAATTCTGAGTCTTCATTAGTATGTTTTTTCTACAATATTTGTCTGTTGAAGACAGTAAAAGACAGCTCAGCTAACGATCTGGCAGATGATTTTCATCGTTTTCCAAATTAGCCAAAAAGCTTGCTTCTCTGCAAGTGTTGTCAGTGTTGTCTATAACATGCTCGTCACATTGCCTCTGTTAATCCAGTGCTTCTGTGTGCTTCTGCAGGCCAACCTGCCGCTCCTTCAGAGGGAGCTGCTGCACTGTGCCAGACTGGCCAAGCAGAACCCAGCTCAGTACCTGGCCCAGCATGAGCAGCTGCTCCTGGACACCAGCACCACCTCCCCAGTGGACTCCTCCGAACTCCTGATGGATGTCAATGAGAATGGCAAGAGAAGGACGCCAGACAGGTGGGTGAATCAGAAAGTCACTAGTCATTATTGTGACTCTTTGGTTTATACATCTACCAGCTCCAAACATTAAAGCAGCCCAGGCTTTTTCCTCCATTATTTGATCTCATGCATGAATCCCTTTGAGTCTGCCTGCATCCCCGTCAACCCATACAACACTCCACAGACACAAGCTGAGCCAATGCAAGGCAATAGTTTGATGTGTTAATGTATGTATGGGAAGTGTCTGTCAGTGCGCCACCGGGCCTCATGACGTGCTCCGCTGGACATCTCAGCTCCCGGCTCCTGCTCTTAATGGGCCAGAACTG